>NC_133334.1:40062551-40105051 GCF_042186555.1 Aquarana catesbeiana | reverse complement strand
GGTGATCGGTGTCGGGCACACTCAGAGCTCTCAGGGTGGAGGGGGCGGGTCAGTGGGCGGAGCTCGGTGCGCATGCCCGGTACTGGCACGGAGTCTCCGGGTCACACACACATAGTCGGGGGGGATGCGGTGTCCCGGGCGG
The DNA here is from genome assembly GCF_042186555.1 of Aquarana catesbeiana. NCBI lineage: Eukaryota > Metazoa > Chordata > Amphibia > Anura > Ranidae > Aquarana > Aquarana catesbeiana. The sequence goes on along the minus strand of NC_133334.1, from coordinate 40,104,909 downwards.
TTGCAGTGAGCGGAGAGGACTGTGGCCGGGCACGGTGACTCGGATCGGGGCTGTGGCGGTGCTCCGGGATATGTGGCTCCTCTACCTCCTGCTGGGCTGTGTGGGTGAGTACCGGACCGCTCGGCGCCGGGCTGTCACTGTACACAGGGCGGGTCACGTGTCACCGGGCTGGTCCCGCCCTCCTCTGTCTGGGGTCACTCGGGGCCCCCGAGGTGCAGACTGGGGCCCTCATCAGCCTGCTGGGGGAATGTTTACCTTCATCCTCCCCCTCCCTCCTCCATCACATTCTCCTCCATACATTCTATGGGGGGACAAAATCACCTCCCATCACTTCTCATCACTTCTCATCTACACTGGAGTCTGATGTGTAACTACTTTTCATGTTATTGGTGCCCCATCCCCCAACCCTTCCCCTCATCCCCCAACCCTTCCCCTCATCCCCCAACCCTTCCCCTCATCCCCCAACCCTTCCCCTCATCCCCCAACCCTTCCCTTCATCCTCGCATACTTCCCTTCATCCTCGCATACTTCCCTTCATCCTCCCATACTTCCCTTCATCTTCGCATACTTCCCTTCATCTTCGCATACTTCCCTTCATCCCCCAACCAACCCTTCCCCTCATCCCCCAACCAACCCTTCCCCTCATCCCCCAACCAACCCTTCCCCTCATCCCCCAACCAACCCTTCCCCTCATCCCCCAACCCACCCTTCCCTTCATCCCCCAACCCACCCTTCCCTTCATCCCCCAACCCTTCCCTTCATCCCCCAACCCTTCCCTTCATCCCCCAACCCTTTCCTTCATCCCCCAACCCTTTCCTTCATCCCCCAACCCTTCCCTTCATCCCCCAACCTTTCCCTTCATCCCCCAACTTTTCCCTTCATCCCCCAACTTTTCCCTTCATCCCCCCATACTTCCCTTCATCCTCCCATACTTCCCTTCATCCTCCCATACTTCCCTTCATCCTCCCATACTTCCCTTCATCCTCCCATACTTCCCTTCATCCCCGCATACTTCCCTTCATCCCCGCATACTTCCCTTCATCTCCCAACCAACCCTTCCCTTCATCCCCCAACCAACCCTTCCCTTCATCCCCCAACCAACCCTTCCCTTCATCCCCCAACCAACCCTTCCCTTCATCCCCCAACCAACCCTTCCCTTCATCCCCCAACCAACCCTTCCCCTCATCCCCCAACCAACCCTTCCCTTCATCCCCCAACCAACCCTTCCCCTCATCCCCCAACCAACCCTTCCCCTCATCCCCCAACCAACCCTTCCCCTCATCCCCCAACCAACCCTTCCCCTCATCCCCCAACCAACCCTTCCCTTCATCCCCCAACCCTTCCCTTCATCCCCCAACTTTTGCCTTCATCCCCCAACTTTTGCCTTCATCCCCCCATACTTCCCTTCATCCTCCCATACTTCCCTTCATCCTCCCATACTTCCCTTCATCCTCCCATACTTCCCTTCACTTCGTCCCCCAACCCTTCCCTTCGTCCCCCAACCCTTCCCTTCATCCTCCCATACTTCCCTTCCCTTCATCACCCAACCCTTCCCTTCATCCCCCAACCAACCCTTCCCCTCATCCCCCAACCAACCCTTCCCCTCATCCCCCAACCAACCCTTCCCCTCATCCCCCAACCAACCCTTCCCCTCATCCCCCAACCCTTCCCTTCATCCCCCAACTTTTGCCTTCATCCCCCAACTTTTGCCTTCATCCCCCAACTTTTGCCTTCATCCCCCAACTTTTGCCTTCATCCTCCCATACTTCCCTTCATCCTCCCATACTTCCCTTCATCCTCCCATACTTCCCTTCATCCTCCCATACTTCCCTTCATCCTCCCATACTTCCCTTCATCCTCCCATACTTCCCTTCATCCTCCCATACTTCCCTTCACTTCGTCCGCCAACCCTTCCCTTCATCCTCCCATACTTCCCTTCATCCTCCCATACTTCCCTTCACTTCGTCCCCCAACCCTTCCCTTCATCCTCCCATACTTCCCTTCCCTTCATCACCCAACCCTTTCCTTCATCCCCCAACCAACCCTTCCCTTCATCCCCGCATACTTCCCTTCATCCCCGCATACTTCCCTTCGTCCCCGCATACTTCCCTTCGTCCCCGCATACTTCCCTTCATCCTCGCATACTTCCCTTCATCCTCGCATACTTCCCTTCATCCTCGCATACTTCCCTTCATCCTCGCATACTTCCCTTCATCCTCGCATACTTCCCTTCATCCTCGCATACTTCCCTTCATTCTCCCATACTTCCCTTCATTCTCCCATACTTCCCTTCCCTTCATTCTCCCATACTTCCCTTCCCGTCCTCCTCGCATACTTCCCGTCCTCCTCGCATACTTCCCGTCCTCCTCGCATACTTCCCTTCATTGTGACGATGATGGGAAGTATGTGACGATGAGGAAGGGAAAGCAAGTATGTCCTTCTCATCATCACATACTTCCCATCTCTTCCCTCCCCTATGGCCCCCTTTGGCTGCACAGGAAGTGACCCCCCCCATATAAGATCAGAGCCCCCCCATCCTCGATCGGTGGTCTGGGGGGGTGATTGAGGTGTGATGTTGGGGTCCTGGCTGTACATTGTTGGTACAGAATATAAATACAATACTGTGTGGCACATGGTGTGTAAATGTATCAGAAAATGATCATATATTGGTAAAGTGTGGAAATCTATATGTGCCGCCCATTGACTATATGATAAGAGGAAAACATTGCTGTGATGTCCACTCTCCGCCCTCGGTGGTCTCCGGTCAGTTCCGGACCCGGGTCTTATATTTGGTTTGTGTCACTGGCACCCTACTTTGGTTTTTTACCCCCCCCCCCGATTTAACCTTTGTGCCCTACCACCACTCAGGTGCCTTCCTCCCTTTTCGTGACCTCATTAGCGATTTGAATCTTCTGGCTTGAAGTCTTCTCTGGTGCGGTCGGTGCATGCGCAGTGACTTCCCATGGTTGTGGTTGGTGCCGCACTCCTAGCATCTCTGGCGTCAGAATACAGCCTCATTCAAACCTATGGGGGGGGGGGGGTCACTGGCTGCGCAGACATGGCGAGTATCGGAGCGTGTTATAGTCCGAGGAGGAGGGTACTGTACACGGCCAGCAATGTCAAGGAGAGACAAACCCCCAGGACTCTGGGTGAGGTCACAGCAGGCCGGTCTTCCTCAGCCGTGGAGGAACCCTTCAAGAAACTTTCCAGTCTCAGGGAACTCCTACTAATAATTGTTATATCTATTACTTGTGTTACATTAGTGTCAGGGCTGAGTTGTGAAATGAGAAGGAATCTAAGAATAAAGAATGTGAGACTCGGAGCTCTGCCATACAACACATGATTCTCAGTAATAATAAGATCACAACGATCCTAACGATGGTTGGAAAAATAATACAGATAGTGAAGTACTACAGTGTTCCTTACGTTGGTGGTCAATAAGAAGAATGTTCCTTATGTTGGTGGTCAATAAGAAGAATGTTCCTTATGTTGGTGGTCAATAAGAAGAATGTTCCTTATGTTGGTGGTCAATAAGAAGAATGTTCCTTATGTTGGTGGTCAATAAGAAGAATGTTCCTTACATTGGTGGTCAGGGGGAAGAATGTTCCTTATGTTGGTGGTCAATGGGAAGAATGTTCCTTATGTTGGTGGTCAATGGGAAGAATGTTCCTTATGTTGGTGTTCAATGGGAAGAATGTTCCTTATGTTGGTGGTCAATAAGAAGAATGTTCCTTATGTTGGTGGTCAATGGGAAGAATGTTCCTTATGTTGGTGGTCAATGGGAAGAATGTTCCTTACGTTGGTGGTCAATGGGAAGAATGTTCCTTACGTTGGTGGTCAATGGGAAGAATGTTCCTTATGTTGGTGGTCAATGGGAAGAATGTTCCTTATGTTGGTGGTCAATGGGAAGAATGTTCCTTACGTTGGTGGTCAATGGGAAGAATGTTCCTTATGTTGGTGGTCAGGGGGAAGAATGCTCCTTACATTGGTGGTCAGTGAGAAGAATGTTCCTTATACTGTATTGGTGGTCAGGGGAAAGAATATTCCTTACGTTGGTGGTCAGTGAGAAGAATGCTCCTTACGTTGGTGGTCAGTGGGAAGAATGTTCCTTACATTGGCGATCAGTGGGAAGAATGTTCCTTACGTTGGTGGTCAATGGGAAGAATGTTCCTTACATTGGTGGTCAATGGGAAGAATGTTCCTTACATTGGTGATTAGTGGGAAGAATGCTCCTTACATTGGTGGTCAGTGAGAAGAATGCTCCTTACATTGGTGGTCAGTGAGAAGAATGCTCCTTACATTGGTGGTCAGTGAGAAGAATGCTCCTTACATTGGAGGTCAGTGGGAAGAATGTTCCTTACATTGGTGATCAGTGGGAAGAATGCTCCTTACATTGGTGATCAGTGGGAAGAATGCTCCTTACATTGGTGGTCAGTGGGAAGAATGCTCCTTACATTGGTGGTCAGTGGGAAGACTGTGCCTTCCATTGGGGGTCAGTGGGAAGAACGCCTCCCTTACAGATAAAAGAGATCATTGGTGTCAGTGGTTCTGGAGGAACTCCTAACAACCTCTGGAGGGACTCTAGAGTTCCACAGAACCTTGGGTGACAAAGGCTGTGTTAGGTGGCGGGGGAAGGGTGAGCTCAGAGGTACTCAGCTGAATGACAGCTTCCTGATCTGTTATCAGCTATATATGGGAATGGTGGGGACATCATCATCATTATTATTATTATTAATATTATTATTATTATTATTATTATTAATATTATTAATACTTGTATAGCACCGTCAATATACGCAATGCTTTACATATTTATTGCACATTCACATCCACTGAAATTATGGATTTGATTATGCATAGCTCCACTACTACCATTTTTTATTTATTTTTTATTCTCCAGGGTCTCTGCTTTCAGAAAATATGATATTTTGAGAGGTTTTATGTAATCTATAGGCCCAAATGTGCATTTTACAAAACCTTGGACAACTATATGGGCTCAGAACTGATGTACACTATATTGTCAAAAGTATTGGGACGCCTGCCTACACACACATGAACTTTAATGACCTCCCAGTCTTAGTCCGTAGGGTTCAATATTGAGTTGGCCCACCCTTTGGAGCTATAACAGCTTCAACTCTTCTGGGAAGGCTGTCCACAAGGTTTAGGAGTGTGTCTATGGGAATGTTTGACCATTCTTCCAGAAGCACATTTGTGAGGTCAGGCAGTGATGTGGATGAGAAGGCCTGGCTCACAGTCTCCGCTCTAATTTATCCCAAAGGTGTTCTATCGGGTTGACGTCAGGACTCTGTGTAGGCCAGTCAAGTTCCTCCACCCCAAACTCGCTCATCCATGTCTTTACGGACCTTGCTTTGTGCACGAAAATCGGACGTTGTGTTCACGTACAATTAAAATTTTATAGTCTGCATATCCAGCTTCTGTCATACAAAAAATCGGAATTGGCTGTTGAAAGCACCATGCGAACGATCCGAAAATCGGTGATCGTTTGTCGGGCAAAATTTTACTTCCGATTTTCGTATTGTGTGTACGGGGCTTAAAGGGGTTGTTTTTTACACCTCAATGAATTAAGGTGAAAAAAACCTCTGGTAGTGACCGCTACCACCCCCCACCCCAGTTTTGCTTACCTGAGCCCCGTATGTCCCTCGGCGGAGACACGCTGTCCCTCTCTGCACGGGGTCCTGGCTCTTGATTGGATAGATTGATAGCAGTGCAGCCATTGGTTCTCACTGCTGTCAATCAGATCCAATGACCGGAGGGGTGGGGCCAAGTTATGCATTCGTGTCTATGGACGCTGTAATGCTGGACTCGGGAGTGAGCCCGCAAGGTAATCCCCCCCCCCCCCCCAGGAGAGCGCTTCTCCTAGGGGGTTATCTGATAAGAGGGGGAGCCGCCGAGGGACCCCAGAAGTCGAGGATCGGGGCCACTCTGTGCAAAATGAACTGCACAGTGGAGGTAAGTATGATATGATTGTTATTTTAAATAAAAAAAAACAAACAAAAACAAAACAAAAAACAAAGGCTTACAATCACTTTAAGTGCCGGTTCACACTGATGCGAGTTCATAAGGAATGTGATGCGCCAAAAACATTCTAAATTCACATGTCATCCATAAAGTCATTGTTTTCAATGACCGTCGTTCACATACATGCGTTGCGATTCCTCTACGAATGCGATGCGTTAAAAAAAAAAAAAAAGGGTCTTGTGCGTGTTTACAGCGCTGCGTTGCGAATTTAGCCTCCATAGACATCAATGTAAATCGTTCTGGAATCGCATTGTTGGTTCAGATATGTGCGAATTCCACCACACTACTCTCCACGAGAACCAGGAAGTACACAGGAAGTTAACACCTTTTTTTTTTTTTTTTTTTTTACATTATGATTCCATTGGCTAGAACATCAATCGCAGCTATGACCAAGTCCTGAAAATCGCCGGTAAAATCACGTTAAAATCGCGGTAAATTTGCGGTAAAATCGCACCTCACACAGGACAAAAAAAAAAAACGGAACAAATTCACAGCGCAGCAGTGTGAACCGGCACTAAGACTGGAAGTGCCATTAAAGTTCATGTGCCCAAATGTGCATTTAACCTAACCCATTTGGACACCTACATGGGATATTTGCCAACACTGCCCCCTATCGTACTTCTGTGCAGAAAAATGACGCTTGCAATCTGAGTGCAGTTATTGTTTTGTATTTTTTTGTATTTTTCCCCATCTCACTTTTCCCTGTTTGCAGCAGTATGGTGGGGCAGGTCTGGATTCCTCTTGCTGCACACACAGGGCTGGGGGGGGTTTATCATCGGGGCCCACTAGGATTAACACATCTGGCTGGGGGGGGGGGTGGTGTTCAACAGTGGGGGAGGGGACATTGCTTTCCATCCTTTTGTGCTCTGATGTCCCCTTCCCCATAGGGAACTCGGATGATGGGTGACGGATCAGCATGTCCGGTATAAAAGGAGCTTTTTAAAGTTTAGTTGCAGTTTTGATCCGGTAATTTTATTTTACAGATTAGGCTAAGTGGGGGGGGGTGGGGGGGGGGTGCTAAATTATTAGCAAAAAAAAGAGGCCAAAGACTTTGTAAAGTGGAAGTTTCAGTGCAGATCGGATTTTGTATTTATAATCTGCAGAGGATGTGAGCACATTGTACAGAGAAGTCACATGTAGACACAGGAGCTGACACTTCTTATTTTGAGAAAAAGAAAATGTTGAAATCCTGATTGCCTGTTATAGAGTCGAGTTTGTCAAACTTCCTTTTTCTTTTTTTTTTTTTTTTTTTTACTTTAGTTGTGGCACCTTTTAAAACAGTTTGACAAATTTGGGTTTGAAAAATTTTGGTCGTTTTTTTTTTTTTTTTTTTTAATTTATTTATTTATTTTTTTGCACGTTTAAAAAATCATTTTAGGCCTGAAGATTACATAAATCCCCAAAACATTATATATTTTCTGAAAGCGGACACACTAGAGAATAAAATAGTGGTATTTCCAATTTTTTATGTCGCATGATATTACCGCAAAGATCTAGGAAACACAAAATTTCAGTAAAAAAAAAAAAAAAAAAAAACTACATTAACCACTTCAGCCCCAGAAGAATTTACCCCCTTCCTGACCAGAGCACTTTTTGCGATTCGGCACTGCGTCGCTTTAACTAACAATTGCGCGGTCGTGCGATGTGGCTCCCAAACAAAATTGACGTCCTTTTTTTCCCACGAATAGAGCTTTCTTTTGGTGGGTGGTATTTGATCGCCTCTCCGGTTTTTATTTTTTATTTTTTGCGCTATAAACAAAAATAGAGCGACAATTTTGAAAAAAAAGCGCATTATTTTTTTACTTTTTGCTATAATAAATATCCTCCAAAATATATAAAAAAACAATTTTTTTCCTCAGTTTAGGCCGATACGTATTCTTCTACATATTTTTGGTAAAAATAAATCACAGTATGCGGTTTGCACAAAAGTTATAGCGTTTACAAAATAGGGGATAGTTTTATGGCATTTTTATTAATAATTTTTTTTTTTTTTAAATGGCGGCAATCAGCGATTTTTATCGTGACTGCGACATTATGGCGGACACATCGGACATTTTTGACACATTTTTGGGACCATTGTCATTTATACAGGAATCGTAATGCTCCGTTAATTTTAGGGGGTACAATTTCAATACATTACCCAAAATTTTGGTAAAATATAAAAGCCAATTTTGCACCGAGTAAATAGATACCCAGCATGTGAAATCTTCAACACGTCAGTACCCTATACTTTCCTATTTTCCATAGGCGGCACTTTAAAAGTCCCCCCGTTTAGCGCTGTGGAGGAGGTCTAGTGCTAGAATTATTGCTTTCATACTGGCGTACGCGGTGATGTTTAACGTGGGACATTTTTTCACATGTATATAAATATACCTTGTAATAGAAATAAGGATGACAGGTCCTCTTTTTATGGAGAGATGTGGGGTCAAACAAAAAGACCTCAGATCTCTTCTTTACCTTTTTTAAAAGCAAAAGAAATTTTGATCTTTCGCTTAAAAATTATATATCTTCCTGCCTGGACTGGAAGTGACGTCATCACTCTGGTCCTCCAAGACCATAGAGTGTACACTCTTTGATCGCCTATGTGAGCAACTGGCCGCACCAGCAGAAATGGTAAGCCTGAGAAACACCGGCAATCTGCGGGGGGGGGGCAGGGGACGCCGCTTCGGGAAACCGTTCCAGTGGCTCGTGAGCCTCTTGGATCGCTTTCAGGAAAAAGCAGCCGCCTGCTGAAAAAAAAAAAAAAGGGTTATGGCTGAGATTTCGGTAAACCGCTTGCAAGGTATTGCGGTTGGCAAGTGGTTAATGTTCCTGTCATTCCTGTGATGTCATTTTAATGCTTCAATAAAGATACAGAGGAGTGCAGCAATATTCCGGATTTCTGCATGTTACTATTAGCAGATTTAGATACACTAACAATTTGGAGCTAAACGCCAGCTTACACTTTATGGAACGGTTCACACCATAGAAACGCAGCCCAGATGGGTTCCGGATGCATTTCTGCATGCGCATTTTTGATGCGTTCCGGTGTATCTTTTTACCTTTTTTTTTTTTTTTCTTCACCTTAAAGTGGAGGGCCACCCTAAAAAAAAATTGCATGAAAAATTCTAGAAAAAAAAAAAAAAAAACATTTGAAAAAAAAAAATTTTTTAAACTTACCTAAACCCTTGTTGCTAGGCAGTCTTCCTAATCTGCCTCTTCCTATTCCACGGCGTGTCCTGCTCCTCGGTGAGCGGCCCCGTTGCCTTCTGGGAACTGTGTGTGTTCCCAGAAAACCACGGGGCCATTCACAGAGCGCCACGCCGCTCGCGCGTGTGCAGTAGGAAACTGGCAGTGAAGCCGCAAGGCTCCACTGCCTGTTTCCCTTACTTAGGATGGCGGTGCCGGGACCAGAGAGCTGAGGGACGGGTCGGCATCGGGCGGCCGACATCGCGGGCACCCAGGATAGGTAAGTACTTATTTAAAGTCAGCAACTACAGTGTTTGTAGCTGCTGACTTTTAAATTATTTTTTCAGGGACGGAATCCCGCTTTAAATAGGAAAATGTACGTTTTACTGCTTTTAAGTGCAGAAAGAAATGCAGTATGCTGTATTTTTTTTTTTTTTAAACTGGAACGCCCTGGTGTGAACTATGCCATTGGAAACCAGTAGAAGGCCTGGTTCACACCTATGCAGGTCGTAGTTTGCCTTTTTTAAATACACATTTTTGATTCATTTGAAATCTATGGAACCAAAAACCAGAAAAGTCCCTGGCCCTTTCCATAAAATGCACAGATCCATAGGAAACCATGTTATATAGACTGTAGTGCGTTTCTGCAAAACAGAAAACGCATTAAAAAATGCATAGGTGTGAACCAGGCCTTACTTACTATCCATGCAATTTTGATACAAAAAAACGCACTGGACTGCATGTGGTGTGAACCGGCCCTAAGCCCACATTTACACTGAGCTGCGGGAATAAACTTCAGCTGAACTCGCACGATTTCACTCCCGTATGTCAGTCCTGATTTCGGCTGCGATTTCACAGACATCTGTGCAGGTTTCTGCACAGAAGTCAGTGGAAATCGCAGTCCAAAATCGCAAAAAGTAGTACAGAAATTACTTTTTGAAATCAGTGCGGCGCTGAAGCGAATAGGACGTGGTAATTGCCGCCGATTTGACATGTCAAATTGCATGTAAAATCGCACCAATGTGAACGAGGGCTAAAAGCAGTTACAGCAAACAGTGTTTTTTTTTTTTTTGGAGTAAAGGTTTTTTTATATGAATACATAAAAACTGATCATTGTTAGCATCCCTGTCAGTGGGAAGGGGTTTGTCTCATCTCTGTAAACTGATACATTCTGCTGGAGAGCTTGTGAAAAACGGACTAACTGGCGGGATCATTAGAGGAAATAGAAGAAAGCCTAAAAAAAGAAAACGAATGCAGCCATCACATCTAGGAATTGGTAAGCTGCAATGTAATAAATGTTTGCTTTAAAGCAGGGAGTCTCAAACTGGCGGCCCTGCTGCTGTTGCAAAACTACAAGTCCCATGAGGCATTGCAAGGCTGACTCCCACAGGCAGAGGGATGATGGGACTTGTAGTTTTGCAACAGTTGGAGGGCCACCAGTTTGAGACCCCTGCAGAGCGATAGTAAACCGCTACATAAAAGATTAAAAATGTAATCTGTAAGACAGTGGCATCGCATACTAGCACATTATGAAACGCTTACCTTAGAACAAAGCTCTTCCAGCGGCGCCCGGTCACCGCTGAGAGGGCTGACATCGTCCCCCGTCCCTTCTCCCAGGTTTGTGGGCTCCGGCGTTGTGAGTGGGCGGAGTCACAATGACATCACTCCCGCACATGTGCTTTGGAGCCCTCAGTTCCGGCAAGAAGCTCTGGCGCGGTATGCCGGACCTTCAGATCGCATGTGTCGGTGACGTCAGCGGCTGCATGCAGGGTGAATATCTCCTAAATGGTGCACAATTAGGAGATATTCGTTTTATCTATTTATAGACCTTATTATAGGCTTACCTGTAGGTATAAATCACAAAGCGGACTTTACTACCGCTTTAACTTAGGTGCTCAGGGGATAAAATCATGACTCAGCTGGATGTTTTTACTGCCCCCAGCTGTCCCTGTAAATAAGGTCGTACAGTTCTTTTTACTACACGTTACTGTAACACAGCGAATGAGAACGAGCCCCTTGTAAAGAAGTGCAGATTTAGGTCCACTACCAATCATCAGATTTGGAGTCGCACCAATACAGGTTTTTTTTACTGACGAGTACCGATACTTTCGGTCAATTACTCACCGATACCGAGTACCGATACCTTCTGCGGTGGGATTTAAGCCCATTTGAACAGGAATGCGGTGCGATTCCTGTCCAAGTTGCATGCAAGTTTCCCGCACCGCTCCTGTGCGAACCCAGGCTGAAGTCACTATGACAAGCCCTGGAGGGGTCACACAGGAGCGGTGCGGGAAACCGCATGCAAGTTGGGCAGGAATCGCACCGCGTTTGCAAATCGCACCGCAAACCTATCGGTTTCAGGTATCGGGAGTACTCGTGCAAATGCTTAGTATTGGTACGAACACTGATATTGGTATCGATACAATTCTCAGATTTCACTAGGCCGTTGTGAGATTGGCGAGTGCTGATTGGCTGCCATGCTTGCCGCACGTTGCATTGGTTCCGTTTGCCCTTTTAAAACCAGGTCACCTCTACCTGGTACTTCAATGGCCTTCAAGTGGTTGTACTGGGATGATGCAGCTGCAGGCATCACCCTGGTACCGTTTTTTATTAGATCCGTCGGTCAGCTCTCTTGTGAAAGCAATCGGAGTGGCTAACTAGCCACTTGATTGCTATTACAAGCAGTGGAAGAGAATCCCCCACCCCACCCCCGTTGCCTTCTGCAGGCTGCTCGGGCTCTCCCGTCCCATTGGGAGACTCAAGCAACCAGCCAGCGCATCCACTGCCATACAAAGCCGGGATTGGCTGTTCATTATAGTAACCCGGAAATCATGACCTGACATCACTTCCAGTTTACCCGGATGTCACCTGCGCCATTTTTTTTTTTTTTAATCGAAAACTTTCAAAAACGCAGATCTTGATGTTTTGAATTACTTAAGGGGCAGAGGAGGGATTTAGGCTCCAATAGACCCCACATCTCTCCATAAAGAGGACCTGTCACTGCCTAGTACTGTCACAAGGGATGTTTACATCTCTTGTGACAGCAATAAAAGTGATAATTTTTATTTTTTTTAAGTAACAAAGTAAAAATAAAAATTGCCCCGTTCCCTTGCGCGTCGGCGCCGCATGCCCGCAAAGAGCGATTGTCCCAAACATATGAGGTATTGCTGTGAATGTCAGATCATGGGCATTCTAGCACCAGACCTCCTCTGAAAATCTAAAGTGGTAACCTGTAAAGGCTTTTAAAGCATCGCCTGTGGCTAGTAAAATCGTTTGTCGGCGTTGCACGGGTGCGCACAATTTTAAAGCGTGACATACTTGGCATGTATTTACTCGGCGTAACACCATCTTTTACATTTTACAAAAAAAAATGGGTTATGTATTGTGTGTTTGTTTTTTTTTTTTTTTTTTGCATTCAAATTTTTTAAAAAAAGTGTATTTTTTCCCAATAATTGTTTGAAAAATTGCTGCGCAAATACTGTGTGACAAAAATAATAATAGTAAAATAATTGCAAATCCCTCCATTTTATTCTGCCTCTGCTTTATTTATATATATATATATATATATATATATATATATATATATATATATATATATATATATATATATATATATATATTGTATATATAATTTTTTTTTTTTTTTTTCATTAATAGAAAATTACTTACAACCCACAAACGTACAAACGTTTTAATTTTATATATATATAACGTTTGAGGAAAATAAGTAATTTTCTATTAATAAAAAAAAAAGATTGAAAAAAAAAAAAAGTCTGGTCTGGAAGTTGATAAACTCTTTTTGTATAGTAGTACAATGTGCGAGCGCCGTGACTGCTGCGTGTAAACACACCCAGCCGCCCAGACTCACTCATCCCGGGTCACTTACACGGCCGGATTATCTGGAGTAACACGGTGATTCCGACCCCTTTTTCCTTTAATCCCTGCGATTAAATCCGCCTCATTTTTTTTCCCATGGATCCTTCCGTTTGGCACGGCTTCCCCTCGGTTTGCACAGCATTGAGGGTTCGCTGCACGTGGTTTGGACCGAGTCCTGCACAGCGCTGTATAAAGAGGTCTGGTCTGCTGTGCATATGGCAGCAATCTGCGCCCCCTTCTATACCCCCCCCCCCCCACACCCTTCGCAGCATTGGGGGATCTGCCAGAGAAAAACTCAAACCATATTTAAGTCTCAGTTGCTGCTCTGTTATACGGATCGATCAATTAGAATATGCTGAAGAGCCACTCCATCCCAAAGTGATGGGGGGCTGTTTTTTTTTTTTTTTTTATTTTTTTTTTTTATTATTATTATATGTGTTCAATACCCAATAAGTCATCACTTCTGTCTCTGTCTGCCTGGGGGGTTTTGGGTATTCTCACTCCTTCTGTTACGACCCATTTCCGTTATGGTGAATGCACGCATGACCTTAATGCATGTTATGTGCAGTGGCACTTTGTGGTGTTATTCCTTGTCACACCACAATGCCCCTGGGAACACGCTACTACTGTGTGCTGCAGTAAAAAATTAGCGCTTGTCCATTGTGAGCGTTGCTATTCATTTAAATGGGCTGCCTTAAAGTAGAACTAAAGGCAAAACTTTTTTGGGAGGGTTGTAACCCCTATCTGATTTTTTTTTTTTTTTAAATATTTTTTATATATATTTTTTATTTAATTATTATTTTTTTCTTTATATATATTTTTTTTGTTGTGTGTGTGTGTGGTGTTTTTTTTTTTTTTTTTTTTTAGCCATCTGTGTCCCATTGGGGTAATTTCCCTTCACTTCCTGTCCCACTAACCAAAACAGGAAGTGAGAGGAAATCCCTGCAACAAAGCGAGAAAATTCTTTCTTGCCACCAGAATTAATGTCCCCGTTTGGAAGATTTCCCCTGTATTCCTGTTCTGGGGACAACCCAAGATTTGGGATTTTCTTTCATTTTCGGTAAGAACGGTAAACGGGACAAATAAAGAGGGCGAATCTCCCTAACGGGGACACAGACAGCAATTCAAAACCTGACAGGGGTTCTATCCACTCTCTCTAAAAAAATAAATAAATAAAAGGTTTGGCCTTTAGATATATATATTAATGCAATGCATGTTTACAGGTGTCACAATGCACATTACTACTTCCTGTCCTTAGGCAGCAAGGATTTAATCGCTTCTGGTTTCGGTCTGATGTAAACCGTCTTGTGAAAGCATCTCATCAAACCGATCTTAGTTTTATCAGATGCTTTGGAGGTCAGAGGAGAGATCTAATAGACCCCAAGTCCAAAGAGGACCTGTCATGTCCCATGCTATCGTAAGGGATGCAATAAAGTTGATTAAAAAAAAAAAGGGTTCAGTGTATTGTTGTTATGGCAGCAGCTAGCTACCATAACCCCGGTATCCTCCTCTTCAGCGGGCGGTCCTCTTTCAGATAAAAGTGGTCTCTGCGGCAGGTTCGCCGCAAGATAACTTTTATCGGTGGCAGTAGAGAGGAACCCCCCCCCGCTGCGCTCCGGAGACACTGGCAGTGGCGGAGGCGATCGTGTCTGTTCTCGTGTGGTATGGGGATGGCCCCCACCCGGCTCCATACCATTGCAGGGCGGAAGCGACGTCAAAATGTCACTTTCGCCCATAGCTCTTAAAGAGACTTTTTTTTTTTTTTTTTTTAAAACGAAATCCCTTTTTATTTTTTTATTTTTTTTTTTTTTTGCATTTTAGTGTAAATATGAGATGTGAGGACTTTTTTACCCCAGATCTCATATTTAAGAGGTCCTGTCATGCTTTTTTTCTATTACAAGGGATGTTTACATTAAAAGGTAAAAAAAATTTGAAATGTATTTTTTTTAAACGCGCCCCGTCCTGCCGAGCTCGCGCGCAGAAGCGAATGCATACGTGAGAAGCGGCCGCATATGAAAACGGTGTTCAAACCACACCTGTGAGGTATCGTCGCGATCGTCGCAACCTGTAGAATTTCTTTTAACCACCTCAATACAGTGCATCTACACCCCCTTCCTGCCCAGACCGATTTTCAGCTTTTAGCGCTCTCACAGTTTGAATGACAATTACTCAGTCATGCAACACTGTACCCATATGAAACTTGCGTCCTTTTTTTCACAGAAGTAGAGCTTTTTGGTGGTATTTAATCACTAGTGGGTTTTTTATTTTTTGTGCTATAAATAAAAAAAGACCGTAAATTTTGTGAAAAAAATGCCTTTTTCTTTGTTTTTGTCATAAAATTTTGCCAAGTAGTAATTTTTCTTCATAAATTTTGGCCAAAATTTATACTGCTACATATCTTTGGTAAAAATAACCCAAATTAGTGTATGTTATTTGGTCTTTGTGAAAGTTATAGAGTCTACAAACTATGGTGCCAATCACTGAAAATTGATCACATATGATCAGGCCTTCAGTACATCAGGTGAATCTCATTTCTTGAGACCCTAACAAGTCAGGAAAGTATAAATACCCCCCAAATGACCCCTTTTTAGAAAGTAGACATTCCAAGGTATTAAGTAAGTAGCATGATGAGTTTTTTTTTTTTTTTAAATTGTAATTTTTTCCCACAATTCTTTGCAAAATGAAGATTTTTTTTTTTTTTTTTTTTTTTACAAAATTTGTCAAAATTATCAGGTTATTTCTCACACACAGCATATGCATTCAACAAATTACACCCCAAAATACATTCTGCTACTTTTCCCAAGTATAGCGATACCACATGTGTGAGACTTTTACACAGCCTGGCCACATACAGAGGCCCAACATTAAAGTAGTACCTTCAGGCGTTGTACGAGCATAAATGACACATCTCATTTCATTCCTACCTATCACACTTTTGAAGGTCCTTGAGCACCAGGACAGTGGAATTACCCACAAAATGACCCCATTTTTGGAAAGCAAACACCCCAACGTATATTCTGTGAGGCATGGGCAGCAAATAGGTACTCAGGTACTCTGATGGGCTGGAGACAGTTACTCGGGTAACTTGATGGGCTGGGGACAGGTACTCGGGTACTCTGATGGGCTGGGGACAGGTACTCGGGTACTCTGATGGGCTGGGGACAGGTACTCGGGTACTCTGATGGGCTACAGATAGGTACTCGGGTACTCTGAAGGGCGGTGACACATACTCAGGTACTCATATGGACTGTGACAGGTACTCAGGTACCCATATGGACTGTGACAGGTACTCAGGTACTCCTATGGACTGTGACAGGTACTCCTATGGACTGTGACAGGTACTCCTATGGACTGTGACAGGTACTCCAATGAACTGTGACAGGTACTCCAATGAACTGTGACAGGTACTCCGATGAACTGTGACAGGTACTCCGATGAACTGTGACAGGTACTCCGATGAACTGTGACAGGTACTCCGATGAACTGTGACAGGTACTCATATGGACTGTGACAGGTACTCGGGTACCCATATGGACTGTGACAGGTACTCGGGTACCCATATGGACTGTGACAGGTACTCGGGTACCCATATGGACTGTGACAGGTACTCGGGTACCCATATGGACTGTGACAGGTACTCGGGTACCCATATGGACTGTGACAGGTACTCGGGTACCCATATGGACTGTGACAGGTACTCGGGTACCCATATGGACTGTGACAGGTACTCGGGTACCCATATGGACTGTGACAGGTACTCGGGTACCCATATGGACTGTGACAGGTACTCATATGGACTGTGACAGGTACTCGGGTACCCATATGGACTGTGACAGGTACTCGGGTACCCATATGGACTGTGACAGGTACTCGGGTACCCATATGGACTGTGACAGGTACTCAGGTACTCATATGGACTGTGACGGGTACTCATATGGACTGTGACAGGTACTCGGGTACCCATATGGACTGTGACAGGTACTCGGGTACCCATATGGACTGTGACAGGTACTCGGGTACCCATATGGACTGTGACAGGTACTCGGGTACCCATATGGACTGTGACGGGTACTCATATGGACTGTGACAGGTACTCGGGTACTCATATGGACTGTGACAGGTACTCGGGTACTCTGATGGACTGTGACGGGTACTCATATGGACTGTGACGGGTACTCGGGTACTCTGATGGACTGTGACAGGTACTCTGATGTACTGTGACAGGTACTCGGGTACTCTGGGACCAGCTGGTCACACCATTGCCAATAAACACCAGCGTGTTGGGGCGAACACCCCCCTCCTGCTGCTTTTGTAATAATTTCAGCGGCTCCTGAGCTGCTCAGAATGCTTTCATGAGAAAGCCAGCCGCTGGCTGAAAAAAAAAATATACATACTGGGGTATGGTGGATATCAAGATTTGATCCATCTAGGAGCAGGCTGGTTGTACTGAAGTCAATCCATCGATCGAGTTCAGTACAACCAGTCTGTCAGTTTTTTTTTTTTCATGTCATCCCTGCTGGCGGCTATAGCTGCCAGCAGTAATCGTTGTGTGCTGCCGGCAGGGAAGGCTTCAATAGCGCTGCGGGAGAGATTCCCACATAAACACTGCATTGAGGGGGAATCGAGCGATTTTTCTTTCCAGCAACCACAGGATGCAAATAAAATTGCATCATCTGTAGCGTGGGTTCGATTTCGTTGCATTGCAGAAAATTACAAATTGACTTCTGGCGGGATCAACAGAAGTGTTTTGTTCTTTTAGCGGTTGGTTAAACGGACAAAAAAAGTAGCCAATCAGAAGTTCATTGTCGGGGTTCACAGACCCTGTGCAGGCAACCAGACCTGGCAAATGGTGTAAGTGCCCTTACTTTTGTAGAACTGCAAGTCCCAGCATGTCCTTGTGTTTATTATTCTTGCTTTTTTATGATTCTTAAAGGATTTGACAGTCTGCTTTGTAGCTTTTATTAAAATATAGATCTATCTATCTATCTATCTATCTATCTATCTATCTATCTATCTATCTATCTATCTATCTATCTATCTAGTAGTTTTGGACTAGTTGAGGCCTCATCCTGCCATCACACCGGGGGGGATTCCCCTTCGCAGGGGCCCGCGGCGCCCTCCCACCGTACACTCGGCTTCCTCCGTAATCCTGTCCTGACATGTCATTCCATAATTACATGACGAGCCGCCAGAGCGTCCCTGAACAATGGCTGGCTGCGCTCCTTCACAGGATTATATTTAGTAACAGCAAACACTGGCGTGTCCCCTCCCTGGGCTCAGCCACGGCAGCCGCCACCCGTGTGATTTGTTGACTAGTTTCCTGATTGTAACTCGACCCGTGAGCCAGTCCTGAAAGCGACCGAGGCCGCATCGCCGACAACCCTCCGATCTGACAGTGGTTGTAAACCTCGGACATGAAATATGAACAAAGCATATCCCCTCTATAGTGTGTGCATGTCTCAATCACTTCGGCCCCTTTCACACCTTGAAGCTCCAAAACGCTAGAGGAGAAAATAATCAATTATTCTCTATGGAGTTGGTTCACATCTCCACTCCAAGTCTCCTGAAGCCTCCTCCTCACTCCAAGTCTCCTGAAGCCTCCTCCTCACTGCAAGTCTCCTGAAGCCTCCTCCTCACTGCAAGTCTCCTGAAGCCTCCTCCTCACTCCAAGTCTCCTGAAGCCTCCTCCTCACTCCAAGTCTCCTGAAACCAAACGCCTGAAGCTCAAAAAAGTTCTGGAGCTTTTTTTTTGTAGCTGAAATTGGGCAGATTTGTGCATTGCGTTTTTTTTTTTTTTTTTTACACTTTTTTTATTCCCATAGAAATTAATCCAAACAGTAAACATTTTTGTGCACTTTTGTTTGTTTTTACACAATTTTCTGCTCGAATGAAGAAAGGGAAAAAATTAAAAAAAATAAATCAATAAATAAATGTAAAAAAAAAAAAAATTGTGAGAGGAAAAGAGGAAATCCTTGAAATTGAACCAGTTTGTTGATCCGGGTGGATGTCATCTGAGGTCCTTCTGGATGGCGCCTCGCTGTGCAGGGGTCTGGGGTGGGAAAAGTACATAGTGTAGGGGTCTGGGGTGGGAAAAGTACATAGTGTAGGGGTCCGGGGTGGGAAAAGTACATAGTGTAGGGGTCCGGGGTGGGAAAAGTACATAGTGTAGGGGTCCGGGGTGGGAAAAGTACATAGTGTAGGGGATCGGGGTGGGTAACGTATATAACACAGGGGTTCAAGGTGGTAATGTACATAGTACAGTTATCCGGAATGGGTAGCGTACGTAGTGCAGGGGTATGGGGTGGCTAAAGTATATAGTGCAAGGGTCCCGGGTGGGTAATGTTCTTGGTGCAGGGGTTTGGGTAATGTACCTTGTAGATATACGCTGCATAGGGGGGACAGCTGTGTATTTGCTTCCATCCTGGGGGACTGCTCAGGGTGGGAATTCTAGAGAAGTACAATTTGGTAATGACCCAGCAACCAGAGAAAAATCTGGGTCTAGGGTGGGTAAAGTACATGGTGGAGGGGTCCGGGGTGTAAAGAAATGACACTTTGCTACAATGTAAAGTAGTGAGTGTACAGCTTGTATAACAATGTAAATTTGCTGTCCCCTCAAAATAACTCAACACACAGCCATTAATGTCTAAACCGCTGGCAACAAAAGTGAGTACACCCCTAAGTGAAAATGTCCAAATTGGGCCCAAAGTGTGAATATTTTGTATGGTCACCATTATTTTCCAGCACTGCCTTAACCCTCTTGGGCGTGGAGTTCACCAGAGCTTCACAGGTTGTCACTGGAGTCCTCTTCCACTCCTCCATGATGACATCACGGAGCTGGTGGATGTTAGAGACCTTGCGCTCCTCCACCTTACATTTGAGGATGTCCCACAGATGCTCAATAGGGTTTAGGTCTGGAGACATGCTTGGCCAGTCCATCGCCTTTACCCTCAGCTTCTTTAGCAAGGCAGTGGTCATCTTGGAGATGTGTTTGGGGTCGTTATCATGTTGGAATACTGCCCTGCCACCCAGTCTCCAAAGGGAGGGGATCATGCTCTGCTTCAGTATAGGCAAGACACACTTGTCTTTGTACTCCTCACCTGGTTGCCACCACACACGTTTGACACCATCTGAACCAAATAAGTTTATCTTGGTCTCATCAGTCCAAAGGACATGGTTCCAGTAATCCATGTCTTTAGTCTGCTTGTCTTTAGCAAACTGTTTGTGAGCTTTCTTGTGCATCATCTTTAGAAGAGGCTTCCTTCTGGGATGACAGCCATGCAGACCAATTTGATGCAGTGTGCAGCGTATGGTCTGAGCACTGACAGGCTGACCCCCCCACCCCTTCAACCTCTGCAGCAATGCTGGCAGCACTCCTACATCTATTTCCCAAAGACAACCTCTGGATATGACGCTGAGCATGTGCACTCAACTTCTTTGGTTGACCATAGCGAGGCCTGTTCTGAGTGGAACCTGTCCTGTTAAACCGCTGTATGGTCTTGGCCACCGTGCTGCAGCTCAGTTTCAGGGTCTTGGCAATCTTCTTATAACCTAGGCCATCTTTATGTAGAGCAACAATTCTTTTTTTCAGATCCTCAAAGAGTTCTTTGCCATGAGATGCCATCTTGAACTTCCAGTGACCAGTATGAGAGAGTGAGAGCGATAACACCAAATTTAACACACCTGCTCCCCATTCACACCTGAGACCTTGTAACACTAAAGAGTCACATGACACTGGGGAGGGAAAATGGCTAATTGGACCCAATTTGGACATTTTCACTTAGGGGTGTACTCACTTTTGTTGCCAGTGGTTTAGACATTAATGGCTGTGTGTTGAGTTATTTTGAGGGGACAGTAAATTGACACTGTTATACAAGCTGTACACTCACTACTTTACATTGTAGCAAAGTGTCATTTCTTCAGTGTGTGTATATAATATATATATATATATATATATATATATATATATATTTTTTAATTTATTTTTTCAAAAATTTGTTCTATTTTTATCGCACTTATATTTTACAAGTCGTGTAATAAAATGTGAATTGCACCCAGGAATTTCTTCTCACTGCGCTCATCATTACTGCTAATAAATGAGAAACGTTTTCGCCTTTACTGAAAATACAATTTTTATTATACTAATCCACAAGCAGTCGAGCTCCTGCGCTTTAAACAGGTTTTGTTGGAATTGCATGAACACCGGGGTCTCTTTAATACAAGAAAGTGATAGGATTGTGAAGACGATGACATAATATCTTTCTGTGACCCCGGCGACCTTCCCCGAGAGGAAGCAGGAACAATTATTAACAACATATCTGCAGTTACCTGGGGTCAGATGCAGCTGTAACCCCTCTCGTTTTTGATTCGGTGTGTTATCTATCGTTCTAGGATAGCTGAGTTTTGTGGAGAACCGAGACTGTGTTAACCCTTGTGTCTATGGCTGGTGACAGCTGGGATTAAAGTGTATCGAAATTCTAAACCACAAATGTCATTTTCTGTCTCAGTCTTAGGCAGTCATGAGTTTCTGTAATTGCCAAAAAAGTTTAAATGTCTCACTTTTTTTGCAATCATTGCAACTAGGGGAGATCTGTATTTTGTTTGAGAGCCAAGGCAGGTGAAAAGAGCAGGGGTCAGCATAGTAGGCATGCAGTGTCTATTAAAGGTGATGATGTGCTGAAGGTGCATAAATTGTGTCTGATCTGTGGTCTGATGGTGCATGAATTGGAGTTGATCTAAGGTCTGTAGAGTGCTGGAAAATGGGGCTGATCTGGCATCTGAAGGTGTATAAATTGGACCTGATCTGGGGTCTCGGGGTGCAGAAATTGGACCTGATCTGGGGTCTCGGGGTGCAGAAATTGGACCTGATCTGGGGTCTCGGGGTGCAGAAATTGGACCTGATCTGGGGTCTCGGGGTGCAGAAATTGGACCTGATCTGGGGTCTCGGGGTGCAGAAATTGGACCTGATCTGGGGTCTCGGGGTGCAGAAATTGGACCTGATCTGGGGTCTCGGGGTGCAGAAATTGGACCTGATCTGTGGTCTCGGGGTGCAGAAATTGGAACTGATCTGAGACCGGAAGGTGCAGAAGTTGGGGCTGATCTGGGGACTGAAGGTGCATGCATTGGGGTTGATCTGAGGTCTAAAGTAGCAATAATTGGGCCAATCTCAGGTGTGAAAGTACAGACACTGAAGTCTATCTGAGATGTGAAGGTGCATAAATTGGGCCTGATCTGAGACTGGAAGGTGTAGGAATTTTGACCTTGAAGTTTATCTGAGGTCTAAAGGTGCTGGAAATGGGGCTGATCTGGGATCTGAAGGTGCATAATTTTGGGGCTGATCTGGGGTCTGAAGTCGTAGGAATTGGGTCTGATCTGAAAACATGAAGGTACAGGAATTGGAATGATCTGAGGTCCGATGGTGCAGGAATTGGGGGTAATCTGAGGTTTTGAGGTGCAGGAATTGGGGATGATCTGAGGTGTGAAGGTGTAGGAACTGAGGCTGATCTGAGGCCTGGGGATGTATGAAATTGGGTTGATCTGCGGTTTGAGGGTGCAGGAACTGGGGTTGATCTGAAATTTGATGGTATAGGAATTGGACTTGATCTGAGGTGGGAAGGTGTAGGGATTGGAGCTGATCTGAGGTGGAAAGGTGTAGGGATTGGAGCTGATCTGAGGTGGGAAGGTGTAGGGATTGGAGCTGATCTGAGGTGGGAAGGTGTAGGGATTGGAGCTGATCTGAGGTGGGAAGGTGTAGGGATTGGAGCTGATCTGAGGTGGGAAGGTGTAGGGATTGGAGCTGATCTGAGGTGGGAAGGTGTAGGGATTGGAGCTGATCTGAGGTGGGAAGGTGTAGGGATTGGAGCTGATCTAAGGTGGGAAGGTGTAGGGATTGGAGATGATCTGAGGTGGGAAGGCGTAGGGATTGGGGTTGATCTAAGGTGGGAAGGTGTAGGAACTGCGATTGATCTGAGTCCTGGTGATATATGAAATGGGGTTGATTTGAGGTGGGAAGTTACAGGAATTTGAAATGATCTGATTGTATTTAACTTGTCATTAGTAATGCAACTATGAGTGCAAACATTGAAAACAAGTTGTATGACTACAGTGTGTTATTGTTTACTGACATTGCGGGTTGTCTGACACCTAACATGGAAAAGGTTGCTGCCTCCTCCTGGCTCAGTTTATGTAAATTCAACATTGATCTTCCCTCACTTGCTCTTTTTACTCTGTTAAACATTAAAAGTGTTTTTATCTGTTTGATAAGTAAAGTCCAGTGAGCTCATATGTTGCCCTGCAATTGTGTTATGTCCCGCAGTCTTATCAGCCCCCTGAGCTACAAAACACCTCCTCCTATATTATGGTGATGGGAAGGGGTGGAGTTCTATAGTCCTAACATACTTTCCACCCTATGGGTAACAAAGCTGCTGGACAACAGAAACAGATTTATATCAGTGAAGAAGTGTTAGAAGTCTTGTCTATGCCTTCTGTCCTGTCCCCCTTCAATCACTTGCTTATGACCACTTGTGATGGGTCCTTTTCAAAGGGAAGCTGCAATGAGAGATACACGGAAAATGTACTGTATTTATTGGTGTATAACACTCACTTTTTCACCATGAAAATCGGGTGCAAATAGTGTGTGTGTGTGTTATATGCCAATACTTCAATTTTAGCTGCCTCGGAGGGGACAGGGAGGGGGGCGGGACGATCGCCGTCAGATTACATACAGTGAGAATCTTCTGTTTACTTGGCGGCTGTAATAAGAAGTTCCATCTCCTGGGCCGCCATTGGACCACTTTTCTGTCTATCATAGGAGATTCTCACTGTATGTAATCTGTCGGCGCTCGTCCCGCCCCCTCCCTGTACCCTCTAGGCTGCAGATGGGCATCGATCAGTCTGCACTGATGGCAATGGCGAGACTGCTGCATTGAAGGTAATGGTGAGGCTGATGCATTGATGGCAATGGTGAGGCTGCAGATGGGCACTGACCCTAATTTTGCTTCAAAGTTCCTTATTTAAAATTTAAGTTTTTTTCCTGAAACTTCCCTCTTAAAATGAATGTGCGTGTTATACGCCGATAAATACGGTAATTTGCTTGTCTGTAGTCTCCATACCAAACATGGAACAAAGGAAGGTCAGATCTTTGGCTCTGCATGCTTGTTTTAAGCATTGAAGCCTTGTGGTGGTTAGCAGAATAGCCATGCAACTATTATTTTAAAAACGGAGATCTTAGCAGTGGCAGTTCTTAGGGAATTCCCTTGCAGTGGATCCCCTTTCCAAGCGTTGACAGCTCGTTTTGCCTAGGGGATGATAGATAGAAATACACTATATTAGCAAAAGTATTGGGACACCTGCCTTTACACGCATCCCAGTCTTAGTCCGTAGGGTTCAATATTGAGTTGGCCCACCCTTTGCAGCTATAACAGCTTCAACTCTTCTGGGAAGGCCGTCCACAAGGTTTAGGAGTGTGTCTATGGGAATGTTTGACCATTCTTCCAGAAGTGCATTTGTGAGGTCAGGCACTGATGTTGGATGAGAAGGCCTGGTTTGCAGTCTCCACTCTAATTCATCCCAAAGGTGTTCTATCGGGTTGAGGTCAGGATATTGTGCAGCCCAGTCAAGTTTCTCCAACCTAAACTCGCTCATCCTTTTCTTTATGGACCTTGCTTTGTCCACTGGTCCAAATCATTCGGTGAAGGGGGGATTATGGTGTGGGGTTGTTTTTCAGGGGTTGGCCCCTTAGTTCCAGTGAAGGGAACTCTTAAGGCATCAGAATTCCAAGACATTTTGGACAATTTCATTCTCTCAACTTTGTGGGAACAGTTTGGGGATGGCTCCTTCCTGTTACAACATGACTGCGCACCAGTGCACAAACAAGGTCCATAAAGACATAGAACTGGAGGATTGGCGGATCAGTTGATTTATAAACTAAGAGCCCTTTCACACTGGGGCGGGGGGCGACGTCGGCGGTAAAACGCCGCTATTATTAGCGGCGTTTTACCGTCGGTATGCGGCCGCTAGCGGGGCGGTTTTACCCCCCGCTAGCGGCCGAGAAAGGGTTAAATACCACCGCAAAGCGCCTCTGCAGAGGCGCCATGCTGGCGGTATAGCCGCGCCGTCCCATTGATTTCAATGGGCAGGAGCGGTAAAGGAGCGGTATACACACCGCTCCTTCACCGCTCCGAAGATGCTGCTGGCAGGACTTTTTTTTACCGTCCTGCCAGCGCATTGCTCCAGTGTGATAGCCCTCGGGGCTTTCACACTGGAATGCAAGCAGCGGCACTTTCGGGTCGGTTTGCAGGCGCTATTATTAGCGCAATAGCGCCTGCAAACCGCCCCAGTGTGAAAGGGCTCTTGGTGCTCACCCCTAGAAAGAAACGAGCAGTTGACCCATGCAGTGTCGGCACAGCCCGACTATGTGGGGAAAAAAGTGTGCCTAGATTTGGGCTTTAAAGCTTCTCTCTGTTAACTGGTGGGGTATTTTGGAAAGGAGCAGGAGATGTGGAGGAAGCATAGATCTATGGAATGAATAAAGCAGAAAGCAGGGAGATCCTTGCATTGTAGGACCTCTGGTACAGCTTCCCCTCCAGCAAGGAGAACAATTGGCAGCACAGTAGTGAAAATCCCAAATCTTACTCCAAATCTGATGCGATTAGCAGTCAGGGGCAGCAGTGCCTTACATTTCACTTCAGATATACACTCACTGCCACTTTATTAGGTACACCTTACAATTACCGAGTTGGACCCCCCTTTTTGCCTTCAGAACTGCCTTAATTCTTTGTGACATAGATTACAACAAGGTGTTGGAAACATTCCTCAAAGATTTTGGTCAACATTTTGACATGATAGCATCACTCAGTTGCTACAGATTTGTCGGCTGCACGTCCGTGATGCGAATCTCCCATTCCACCACATTCCAAAGGTGCTCTATTAGATTGGGATCTGGGGAGTGCGGGGGCCATTGGAGTACAGTGACCTCATTGTCATGCTCATGAAACCAGTGGTGAGATGATTGGAGCTTTGTGACATGGTGCATTATCCTGCTGGAAGGAGTCATCAGAAGATGGGTAAATTAATTATAAAGGGATGGACATGGTCAGCAACAATTTTCAGGTAGGCCGTGGTGTTTAAACGATGCTCAATTGGTACGAAGGGGCCCAAAGTGTGCCAAGAAAATATTCCCCACACCATTACACCACCACCACCAGCCTGAACCGTTGATACAAGGCAGGATGGATCCATGCTTTCATGTTGTTTACGCCAAATTCTGACCCTACCATCTGAATGTCGCAGCTGAAATCGAGACTCATTAGACCAGGCAACGTTTTTCCAATCTTCTATAGTCTAATTTTGGTGATCCTGAGCGAATTGTAGCCTCAGTTTCCTGTTCTTAGCTGGCAGGAGTGGCACCTGGTGTGGTCTTCTGCTGCTGCAACCCATCTGCTTCAAGGTTCGACGTATTGTGCATTCAGAGATTGTATTCTGCACACCTTGGATGTAATGAGGGGTTATTTGAGTTACTGTTGTCTTTCTATCATTTCCAACCAGATGCCCATTCTTCTCTGACCTATGACATGAACAAGGCATTTTCTTCCACAGAACTGCCGCTCACTGGATATTTTCTCTTTTTCGGACCATTCTCTGTAAACTCGAGAGATGGTTGTGCAGGTTGTGCGTGGAAATCCCAGTAGATCGGCAGTTTTTGAAATACTCAGACCAGCTTGTCTGGCACCAACAACCATGCCACGTTCAAAGTCACTTAAATCTGCTTTCTTCCCCATTCTGATGCTCGGTTTGAACCTCAGCAAGTCGTCTTCGCCACGACTAAAAGTCTAAATGCATTGAGTTGCTGCAATGTGATTGGCCGATTAGCAATTTGTGTTACCAAGCAATTGAACAGGTGTACCTAATAATAAAGTGGCCGTTGGGTGTATAGCCTTGAGGCTGTAGGGAAAGGAGTGCCTAGGCACCGCCCCATACCAGGAAGTGCACTGCAATCTTTCAGGACAGATTCAGGACAAGAGGTACATATATTGGGGTACTGCGTAGGCACAATTGACATTTCCAAATGTTCCCTATAGCTAATTTTCACTTTCTGAATTCATTTCCACTTTAAGTCTGTCTGTTTTTAGGTTTATAGATTTTATAGGCCCTAGAATAACTTTTTTTTTAGTAGTAACACGGGGCCCTGTAGGAACCTGGGAGCTGAGCCAAGGATGCAGGTATGACGTGCTTTATGTCCTATACAGACGTCGTAAACCACTCTGACATCGGAATATTAAACGGGATAGGGAAGGGCGATCGAAGGGTTAAAAAAAAATCCCACCCACGCCGCGATCACCATTTTATTCGTCCCTTGTTCCGCCAAGCAGCCATTGCTGGGATTTCAAAGTGGAAAGCAGGAGGCCGTAACTCCAAGAATTGCATATTTTATCACCGCCATAAACCTCGAGTCCTGCGCTTCTCTTAAAATGTGATTTTTTTTATTTTAACCAAATTAAAAATTGATGCAGTGTGTTTGCTAAGTTAAAGCGTTGCTTTTGAATCCGTAATGCGCAAAGCACAGCCGGCAGGGTTTCCTCGCCGAGCAGACATCTGTTACACAAACTGTCCACATCTAAGACATATACCCCTTTTCCGCTCTGTTTTTTGGTTAAAAGATGTTTTTTTTTTTCTAATGCTTCTTCTATTTTTTTTTTTTTTATCTTTTTTTTTCTGAGCATCCTCGTTTTGATGGTAAAAGCGTTTTTTGTCTTTATCACTGGCGGCCTGCGAGACAGGGAAATGGGCGCCGTGTAATTTACAGCGGTGCTCAGGGCTTTTATTTGGCGATAAAAAATAAAACGTTGCAAATTAAAAAGAAGACCGAAACAGCTAATGTTTTAAGAGCGTTCCAAAAGCCCTCGAGGGGGGAGGGGAGGGGATCCAAAATAATAACTGAATCTCTTGTCTCAAGCTGGGGCATGTGATTGGATGACTGAGCCTTTTGTTAGTGCGCTGTGCTGACTGGAGGGCATCGCAGGGCAAAGACTCAGCGGTTAAGTGCTGATGGGAGGGCTACACAGGGAAAGGTGGGTCTCCTACAGATATTTAAAGCTGAACTCCGGGGCAGAAACGTTAAATCTTTATTCAGTAAGCTCAAAGCTACCTTAACCACTTCAATACTGGGCACTTTTACCCCCCCCCCCCTTCCTGCCCAGGCCAATTTTCAGCTCCCAGCGCTGTCACGCTTTGAATGACAATTGCGCAGTCATGCAATGTACCAAAAGAAAAGAAAATACTTTTTTTTTCTGCTTAAAAAACAAAAAAAAGACCAAAAAAAAAAAGGTTTTCTTAGTCTCTGTCGGAATTTTTTTATAAATAAGTAATTCTTCTCCTTTACTGATGGGCACTGATGAGTCAGCACTGAAGGGCACTGGTGAGGAGGCACTAATAGGCGGCCCAGGTGGGCACTGATGTGCACCGATAGGTGGCCCAGATGGCCGGCACTTATGGGCAATGATAGGTGGTATGGATGGGCGGCACTGATGGGCACTGAAAGGCAGCACTGACTGGCCTCACTAATGGGCACAGACCGGTGTCACTGATGGGCACAGACTAGTGCCACTAATGGGCACAGAGTGGCATCACTAATGGGCACTGCATTGAATTCAGGGCACTGATGATCAGTGCCCTGATTACCTATACACGTCTCTCCTGTGAGGAGATGGCGATGATCAGCTCTCCTCTCCTCACTCTGTCAGTGTGAGGTGAGGAGAGCCAATAATCGGCATCTCCTTGTTTACATGTGACCGATTATAATTGGACACAGCTGATCACATGGGTAAAGACCGGCGATCGCCACGCTGTGCGCCTAAACTAGGCGCTGTCCCAGAGCAAGAGCCGCCCCGCTCCGCCATCATTTGTCTATACGGCGTGCGGAATCGGTTAAGGTGGAACTAAAAGCAAGAGTTTTTTATTTTTAATATTAGCTAGAGTAAGAGAGGGTTAACCCTGGTTGTTTGTTTTTTTTTTTTTTTTGGTTTGCCATCTGTCCCATTGGGGAGAGTTCCCTTCACTTCCTGTCCCAGACCCACAATGACCCTTCCCTGGGCCACAGTCTTGTAAGGACAACAACAAATTTCCTGTTCTTTATAGCATAGAGAAGGACAGTTCTGTAGTTTTCATAGATAGCTGAAAACAACATAAGTCAGGGATAGACAACCTAAGGCACAGGTGCCAGGGTGGGCGTGCAATGTCATTTTCAGTGGCACCTGCGGCATGCATGCAAGTTCACATTGGGTCCCTGCTCCATACAAATACATCGCTGCTGGTTATAGGTAAATGCTCACCAGGCTGTCAAATAAAGCCTGACTTGCCCCTTTGCCCTCATAACTCATCCACCTCCATGACTTTCCCCCTTTGACATCACTAATATTTAGGTACCCAGTACCAGCATAGGCCCGCCAGTGGCTGCGGATGTTGTTGCTTGAAGAACCCGCCTGCCTATTGTCTTCCTCCTTCTAGTGGAACGTCCAGCAGCAGTTGGTTGGAATATAAATCTCTTGCATTTATAGGGTTGCAGGAATTGGAGCTGATCTGAGGTGTGAGGATGCAGAAATTGGGGCTGATCTGAGGTGTGAGGATGCAGAAATTGGGGCTGATCTGAGGTGTGAGGATGCAGAAATTGGGGCTGATCTGAGGTGTGAGGATGCAGAAATTGGGGCTGATCTGAGGTGTGAGGATGCAGAAATTGGGGCTGATCTGAGGTGTGAGGATGCAGAAATTGGGGCTGATCTGAGGTGTGAGGATGCAGAAATTGGGGCTGATCTGAGGTGTGAGGATGCAGAAATTGGGGCTGATCTGAGGTGTGAGGATGCAGAAATTGGGGCTGATCTGAGGTGTGTGAGGATGCAGGAAATATGTCTGAAAATGCAGGAATTGGGGCTGACCTGAAGTTCAAAGGTGCATGAATTGGGACTGATCTGAGGTCTGAAGTTGTGGAGATTGGTGCTGATCTGAGATGTGAGGGTGCAGGAATTGAGACTGATTTAAGGTTCAAAGGTGCATGAATTGGGACTGATTGGAGGTTTGAAGGTGCATGAATTGGGGGCTGATTGGAGGTTTGAAGGTGCATGAATTGGGGGCTGATCTGAGGTATAAAGGTGTAGAGATTGTGGCTGATCTGAAGTGTGTGTGCAGGAATTGTGGATGATCTCGGGTTCGAAGTTGCTGAAATTGGGAATGATCTGAGGTGTGACAGTGCAGGAAATACACTGTATGTCTGAAGATGCAGGCTTTGGGCTGACCTGAAGTTCAAAGGTGTATGAATTTGGGACTGATCTGAAGTCTGAAGATACATAAATTGGGGCTGATTTGAATTCTGAAGGTGTGGGGATCTGAGATGTGAGGGTGCATGAATTGAGGCTGATTTGAGGTTCGAAGGTGCAGGAATTAGGACTGGTCTGAGGGCACATGAATTGGGGGTGATCTGTGGTGTGACAGTGCAGGAAATTAGGCTGATCTTAGGCCTGCAGGTGCAGGAAGTGATGCTAATATTGGGTCTGAAGGTGCAGGAATTGGGGTTGGTCTGAAGGTGCAGGAATTGGGGTTGGTCTGAAGGCGCAGGAATTGGGGTTGGTCTGAAGGTGCAGGAATTGGGGCTGGTCTGAGGTTTGAAGGTGCAAGGATTGGGGCTGATCGGAGGTTTGAAGGTGCAGGAATTGGGGCTGGTCTGAGGTTTGAAGGTGCAGGAATTGGGGCTGGTCTGAGGTTTGAAGGTGCAGGAATTGGGGCTGGTCTGAGGTTTGAAGGTGCAGGAATTGGGGCTGGTCTGAGGTTTGAAGGTGCAGGAATTGGGGCTGGTCTGAGGTTTGAAGGTGCAGGAATTGGGGCTGGTCTGAGGTCTGAAGGTGCAGGAGTTGGGGCTGAACTTGGGTCTGAAGGTGCAGGAATTGGGGCTGATCTGAGGTCTGAAGGTGCAGGAATTGGGGCTGATCTGAGGTCTGAAGGTGCAGGAATTGGGGCTGATCTGAGGTCTGAAGGTGCAGCAGTTGGGGCTGGTCTGAGGTCTGAAGGTGCAGGAGTTGGGGCTGAATTTGGGTCTGAAGGTGCAGGAATTGGGGCTGATCTGAGGTCTGAAGGTGCAGGAATTGGGACTGATCTGTGGTCTGACAGTGTAAGAATTGGGGCTGACCTGAGGTGTTAAGGTACATGAATTGGGGCTGATCTGAAGTATGAGGGTGCAGTAACTGAATCTGATTTGAGATGTGATGGAGGAAGAAATTAGGCTGATCTTAGGTCTGAAGGTGCTAGAATTGAAGCTGATCTGAGGTGTGAAGGTGTGAGAATTGGGGCTGGTCTGAGGGTATAAGAATTGGGGCTTATCCGTGGTCTGAAAGTGCAGGAATTGCAGCTGATCTGAGATCCACGGCGCTATTGTTTGTGCTTGTAAAATTGACATGTAATGTGGAAAGGGTTACTACTCCTGATGTAATTGGCAACAGTCGGCACAGGCAGAGAGCACAGGACGTTATCAACCTTATGATAAATATTTAAGATTTAAAAATTGACAATAAGATCAACAGGTATTTTTTTTTATTATTTATTATTAACAGATATAACAAAACTCTCTCAGTGGGATATTTATCAGATCAAAAGTTAACAAAGAAGAGAAATTAATTTTTTGGAGTCTACATGCCTTTTACACCATGGAGGCTCTACCTGTGGCTCTCCAGCTATTGCGGAACTACAAATCCCATGAGGCGCTGCAAGTTGCTGACAGTTACAAGCATGACTCCCTCAGGCAGAGGCATGATGGGACTTGTAGTTCTGCAACAGCTGGAGGGCCCACAGGTTGAGCACCCATTCTTCACACCTCCTGCGTCTTCCTGAACTTTTTTTTTTTTTTAGCATTTCCTAATTCTGAGCCTGAAGAAAAGAAGACCAAATACAAGTTGAAGAACTCTGGTACAAAGAAAGCTCTTCATGCGGAGACGCTAATAAGATCTCCAAATATAACCCGTTTCATCTCCATTCCTGAAATATGCAGATTAGCCCGACACCCAGGATAATTCCGTCTCCACCCCCAACCGTTCCCAGGAACGCTAGCCGGCGTCATTACCAATCTCTCTTGTAGTTACAGAAGGCGGCTCGGCTTTGCACTTTAAAAAAAAAAACAAAAAAAAAACGTATTTGATATTTTTGCTTTTAAAACTCCGCAATATTTCCACTTTTATTTATTTATTTTTTTTTTTTTTTAGCCGATGATGAGAAAATACACCTTTTTGTCTCTTCAGAAACGATATTCTGGGACTTTTCGACCCAGTTGTGTGATTGCCGCGCTGGCCCCATTCCCAGCAGGCAGCGGGTTAAGCCATTTTGTTAAGAACAATTCGATAATATATGCGGGGATGGAGGCGGAGGAGATTGCCCTCAGGTAACGAGCTGAGTGGGCTGTCAGGTTTAATAAGCGCGCGATTCCTCCTGTGAACTGTAGCGCAGTTCTGTCTATTAAAATATTAAACATATATTCATGTATGCTGCAGACTCGGAAGGGGACGTGCCGGCTGACAGAAGTCTGATATTATGTTCCTTATATACCGCCGATTAGCACTCGTCTGCCTGCAGAGCCCAAACCCTCATAGACGCCGTCCTGCTCCCTAATATTTCTAGGAATCAATCCCCGGAGATTGGAGACCATACGTCTCAATCCGCAGCTATTTTTTTTTTCTTCGTTGAGAGGTAAGAATTCGCTACCTGCTAGTGAACCAATAAAGCGGGCAAAAAGAACAAGTAAAAATATTAAAGATAAATGCTAACTGTTTTTTGGCTGCAATATTCACCTTCAGTCCAGAGATTTCCCTTGCAGTATTGTTTTTGGCCACTAGATGTCCTTAGCGTTTTTTTTTTTTTCTTTGGCCACTCAATGTCCTCTGCGATATTTTTTTGGCCACTAGATGTCCTTAGCAGTGTTTTTTTTTTTTTTGGCCACTCAATGTCCTCTGCAATATTTTTTTTGGGCCACTAGATGGCCAGCATTGTTCAATCCTCTTTCTCTAGCCCTGCTCCTGGAGGACCCGCCCCCAGCGCTTGACTGGATAGTGAATGGAGAAGCAACACAGCGATGAGCTCTGCTCTCTGTCACTCTGCTCTCTCCTCCTAGTGTGCTTCCTTTCAACGCATGAACTTCCTCTAGCCTGAGTTGTGCTGGCTCTGCCACAGCCTGTGATTGGACAGTGAATAGAGACGCAGCACACTAATTAATGAGCTGTGACCCAGAGGGGTGATCCCCTCTCCTCCACAGCACACACAATGTACTTTTTTTTGCCACTAGATGTCCTCAGTCTTCTGGATTAAACTACAACCAGCGTCATTCAACTTGCTTCCTCTGGGTCCAGGTTCTCCTAAATCCTCCCCCATCCTGTGAGTGGACCGTAAAAGGAGAAGCAGCACAATGATGAATTCATCTTTCTGTCATTCTACTCTCTCCTCCTATCAGCATGCTTTTTGTTGGCATGTGACACGATTGACTCTGTGTGCTGCTTCTTCTTCACATTCCAGCCCTGCTGCACAGGGACAGCAAGAGAACTGATAGCAGGTCAGGTTTAGGTACTTGCATTCCTTGCTTTTAACCACTTCAATACCGGCCACTTTCCCCCACCTTCCTGCCCAGTCCAATTTTCAGCATTCAGCGCTGTCACACTTTGAATTGCGCGGGCATGCAACACTGTACCCAAATAAAATTTTTATCATTTTTTTTACCACGCAAATATAGCTTTTATTTGGTGGTATTTGATCACCTCTGCGGTTTTTATTTTTTGCGCTCCAAATAAAAAAAAGACTGAAAATTTTGAAAAAAAAAAAGAGTTTTTCTTTGTTTCTGTTACAAAACTTTGTAAATAAGCACGTTTTCTCCTTCACTGATGAGGCTGCACTAGCAGGCACTGATTATGTGGCACTAATAAGCAGCACTGATAGGTGGCACTCATAGGCGGCACTGATGAGCACTCATATGTAGCACTGGTGGGCACCAATGATGAGGCACCGATAGGTGGCACTGATGAGCTCTCATAGGTGGCACTGATGGGTACCCATAGTTGGCACTGATGGGTACCCGTAGGCGGCACTGATGGGCTCTCACAGGTGGCACTCATAGGTGGCACTGATGGGTACCCACAGGTGGCACTGGTGGGCGCTTATAGGTGGCACTGGGCACTTATAGGTGGCACTGATGGGCACCTATAGGTGGCCCTGATGGGTGGCACTGATAGGCAGCATCCTAATGGGCACTGATTGGCATCTCTGGTGGGCTCACCTGGTGGTCTCCATTGGGCATCCCTGGTGGTCTGCATTGGGCGGCATCGATGGGTCTGCACTGATAATCAATGTGCCGATTATCAGCGCAGACCCCCCCCATGTCATGAGAGCAGCTGATCGGCTGTCCTCTACTCACGTCTGTCAGTGCGAGTGGAGGAAAAGCCGATAAACGGCACTTCCTGTTTACACTGTGATCAGCTGTGATTCGTGATTGGACACAGCTGATCACATGGTAAAGAGCCTCCGTCGTAGGCTCTGTACCAGGATCGGAAATGTGGTGTGTCAGACTGACACACCACACCACTGATCGCCAGGCTGCGCGCTCCCATGACGCCCAGTCAGGATAACTTACCCACTTTACAGCCGTCATTTTGTTATCTGGCGGCTGGGAAGCGGTTAAAAAAAAAATCTATTTAACGATGTATTACAGAGCTGCGTTTATTTCTTCAGCACCCAACATCAGCACTCCCCTGCCTTCATTGGCCGAGGCCCATCTCGCCATCGGTGTTTTATCGTGTATTGGGAAGACTTCCCAGAAGACCGCAATGGCAGCAAATGGAGGATCAGCTTTGTGTCGTCGCCCCCTTTGAACTGCGATGTTGGACAAGTAGGTGATGGACACGTACGGCCGTATACTAGACACGGGTCACAAAGACCTTTCCGCTGTAAATTGATATCCCGCGCCGTCAGATTTGGCCGGTGTGCCCCGGTAGAAGACAAATTTAGTTTTTTTTTGGCATTGGTCAGCTGGAACCCATTTTGTTTACTTCCAATACTAAAACCAGTCCATTACGTTCGCTGCCTTCATCCAAAGAACTTTAATTAAACAATTTGCTAATCCTACGAGGCCAACTCCAGCAGCATCCTGTTTGCAGGTGACAAGGCCTTGGCAGGGCGCCGCTGGCACTCCTCGCCTTTTCCGGGTGCTTGAGCTCGAGGTGATTTTGGCGGTCGCTACGCGGTAAAAAAAAAACAAAAAAAAAATGAAGTAGTGTCTTTTTGTGAATTGTACCCAGAACAAAGGGGGTTTGTGTGAAGAGTGGAAGAGCGTGCGGTTTTTATCTGCGCAGGGTGAAAAGGACTCTTTATATCGGACGCCGGCTCTTTAGAGGAGGCAGAAAAAAAAAACCTCTTCAATTACAACTGTGTTAATGAGTAAATTATCAGTGTGCAGCCATTGAAGTGATAAGATGGTTACTGGCCAGGATTAAAGGCTTGGAGTTTTCACAGCTAGGCAGAATAAACCCAGGTTCATCATTGAAGTTATTATTTTTATCTTTCTGTAAAAAACGCGATTTATCTTTTCGTGGAATAAACATTTTCATTTTTTTTTGTGTTACGTTTTTTTTAAAGGGAGATGCTGTGTGTGTTTTTTAGGTTGTATATAACCCTTTCATGCCTAAGCCTATTTCTGACATTTGTTGCTTACAAGTTAAAAAAAAAAAAAAATTATATATATATATATATATATATATATATATATATATATATATTATATATATATATATATATATATTTTTTTTTAGCAGAGACCCTAGAGCAGGTTGATATGCAATTAGCGGACCTTCAGCTGTTGCAAAGTCCCATCATGCCTCTGCCTCTGGGTGTCATGCATGTGGCTGTTAGAGACTTGCTATGCCTCATGGGACTTGTAGTCCTGCAACAGCTGGAGGTCCGCTAATACCGTGTACACACGACCGGATTTTTCGATCGAACTCGTTCGCCGTAACGAATCCGACAATCCGACCGTGTGTGGGCTTCATCGGACTTCCAACGGACCTTTTCGGTCGAAAATCAGACGGACTTTAGATTTGAAACATGTTTCAAATCTTTCCGACGGATTCGAGTCCGGTCGAAAAATCCGTTTGTCTGTATGCTAGTCCAACGGACGAAAACCACGTTAGGGCAGTTGGCTACTGGCTATCAACCTCCTTATTTTAGTCCGGTCGTATGTCATCACGTACGAATCCGTCAGACTTTGGCGTGATCGTGTGTAGGCAAGTCCGTTCATTCGAAAGACCATCGGACCTTTGATGCCGAAAAGTCCACCCGTGTGTACAGGGTATTATTGCATATCCCTGCTCTAGAGCAGGAGCCTCCAAACTTTTCAAACAAAGGGCCAGTTTAATGTCCTTCCAGGCTGTAGGGGGGCCGGATTGTGGCCAGTGGGGGCAGAAAATGTCCCGGGCCCAGCATCAGGGAGAATAAATATGGCCTCAGGGTTGGTGGTCAGTAGGAAGAGGAGTAGTGACCCTATTAGTAGGAGGAATAGTATCCCATCATTGGCAGCAGTGGAAGAAATAGTGCCCCCTTGTTGGTGTCAGTGGGAGGAATAATGGGTCATATCAGTGGGAGGAATAGTGCCCCAAGGGCCGGATAAAGACAAGCACAGGGCCACATGCGGCCCTTGGGCCACAGTTTGGAGACCCCTGCTCTAGAGGATAAAATGGCGATCGTTGCAATATTTTATGTCACACGGTATAAATGGGGGAAAAAAGACACTTTTGTGAATTAAAAAAAAAACAGTAAAGTTAGCCCAATTTTTTTATATAATGTGAAAGATGATGTTACGCCGAGTAAATAGATACATAACATGTAACGCTTTTGAAATTGTGCACACTTGTGGAATGGCAACAAACTACGGTACCTAAACAAAATCTCCATAGGCGATGCTTTTAAAAAAATTAACGGTTACCAGGTTAGAGTTACAGAGGGGTCCTTTGCTAGAATTATTGCTCTCACTCTGACGATCGTGGCAATACCTCACCATGTGTGATTTGAACACCATTATACATATGCGGGTGCGACTTACGCATGCGTTTTCTTTGCGCACACGCGGGGATGGGGGCGCTTTCATTTTTTTTTTTTTTTGTAATTATTATTTATTAATTTATTTTTTCTAATTGTCACTTAAAAAAAAATATCTGATCACTTTTATTGCTGTCACAAGGAATGTAAACATCCCTTGTGACAGGTACTCTTTATGGAGGGATCGGAGGTCTAAAAGACCCCAAATCTCTCCTTTGCACTTAAAACTATTCAGATCGCCAAAATTGGCGATTTCTGAATACTGTCATTTTTTTATAATCGGTGCCATTGTCAGCCGAGTAAACCGGAAGTGACATGAACTTTAATGGCATCCCAGTCCTAGTTCGTAGGGTTCAATATTGAGTTTGCCCACCCTTTGCAGTTATAACAGCTTCAACTCTTCTGGGAAGGTTGTCCACAAGGTTTAGGAGTGCGTCTATGGGAATGTTTGATCCATTCTTTCAGTAGCGCGTTTGTGAGGTTGGGCACTGATGGTCTAGCAACCTGGGACCTCCTTTTGTTGGCCATCCAATGACCTGGGACCTCCTTTTGTTGGCCATCCAATGACCTGGGACCTCCTTTTGTTGGCCATCCAATGACCTGGGACCTCCTTTTGTTGGCCATCCAATGACCTGGGACCTCCTTTTGTTGGCCATCCAATGACCTGGGACACCCTTTTGTTGGCCATCCAATGACCTGGGACCTCCTTTTGTTGGCCATCCAATGGCCTAGGACTTCCTTTTGTTGGCCATCCAATGACCTGGGACACCCTTTTGTTGGCCATCCAATGACCTGGGCCCCCTGTTGCCTGGCTGCTCCTAACACAATAGGGGTATTCCTGAACATCTCCCCCCATATCTGATCTGATCATTGGAGATTGTCTCTGTCGTCATTGCAGCAGAAGATAATTGTGCCTAAGGCTAAGTTCAATTTGTTCAATGCAGGAACGCCTTTAAATCCTAAAGTAAAAACTATGGGCAAAACATTTTTTCTTCATTTTGGATAGAGGTAAGGTAGCGTTCTAACCCCTGTCAACATTTTTTTCACCATCTTTGTCCCATTAGGAAGATTTCCCTGTACTTCCTGTCCCATAGCCAAAAAGGAACTGAGAGAAAATCCCTGCAAATTAAGGGAATCCCTTGGGGACCCCCAGCTCACTAAAACTAGTGTCCCCATTGGAAGATTTCCCCTGTATTACTTTTCTGGTAACAACCCAAAATTTGGCGACTATCTTTTACTTTCACTTTTTAATGATAATTTCAAACCAAACAAATAGAGTTTGTATCTTCCTAAAGCAGAGTTCCACCCAAAAGTGGAACTTCTGCTTATCTGTCTCCTCCCCTCCCCCGTCTGGTGCCACATTTGGCAACTTTCGAGGGGGGGTACCTGTTTTTGACAGGTCCCCACTTCTGTTGGACATCGCCACGTCGAGGTACGTCACAAGTGCGGCTCCCTCCTCCTTCCGACTACTGTCGGACCTGTAGGAGGGCGCAGCTACGCTTCACGCATGCATAGTAGGGACCCGGCCGTGAAGCCCAAAGGGTTCCCTTACCAGCAATGGAGGTGGAAGCACCCGACAGCCGATGGAAACATCAGCTGCGGTGCTGACATCGCTGGACTCCAGGACAGGTAAGTGTTCTAATATGTGGACACTATGTATGTGTAGCTGCTGACTTTAAATTTTTTGAGGGTAAGGCAGAACTCCACTTTAATGGACTCACACAGCAATAAAATCTGACAAGCGTTCTAATCCCTCCACACTCTATCCACAACTATAAAAAAAAGTTTTGCCATTAGTTGTACATTAATGACACCCCCAATGCACCTTGCTAACATGCGCTTCAAATCACAAGCCAAAATGCATAAAACTTTGGTGTGGCAGTAAAAAAATGGTGCTTGTACTTCTTTGATGCGATTTATTGCAGGTAGGATAGCCCATTGTAATGGGCTGACCTGAACATAATGCATCAAAACGCACTGGGACTGTTGCATAGGTGTGAACCAGGGCTGGCCCAAGACATTGTGCTGCCTGAGTCCAATGCTTCCCCCCCCCAAAAAAAAAAAAAAATCACGCCCCCACATCAATTATTTTATATCATAATTAAAACGAAAATTACATTTATCAGGAAGTCAGATTTACAGGTAACTGCACCTTGTCTATATGCAAAATTATATGACAAACCACCATGTTACCACTCCCCCCATCTTGGCTCCCTAGGGCAACCATGGGTGCAGTGTGTGTAAGCACAGTGACCCCCACCCCTCAGGCCCATGTGCAGTGAACACGTTGCACCCAATAATGATATGCCACTGGAATAGGGCTGTATAGGGGGTGACTAGGGCAGTATATGGACAGGCTAGGGGTAGTATATGGACAGGCTAGGGTAGTATATGGCTAGGGTAGTATATGGCTAGGGAAGTATATGGATAGGCTAGGGGTAGTATATAGGACAGGCTAGGGGTAGTATATAGGACAGGCTAGGGGTAGTATATAGGACAGGCTAGGGGTAATATAATGGACAGGCTAGGGGTAGTATAATGGACAGGCTAGGGGTAGTATAATGGACAGGCTATGGGTAGTAAATGGACAGGCTATGGGTAGTAAATGGACAGGCTAGGGGTAGTAAATGGACAGGCTAGGGGTAGTAAATGGACAGGCTAGGGGTAGTAAATGGACAGGCTAGGGGTAGTAAATGGACAGGCTAGGGGTAGTAAATGGACAGGCTAGGGGTAGTAAATGGACAGGCTAGGGGTAGTAAATGGACAGGCTAGGGGTAGTATATAGGACAGGCTAGGGGTAGTATATAGGACAGGCTAGGGGTAGTATATAGGACAGGCTAGGGGTAGTATATAGGACAGGCTAGGGGTAGTATATAGGACAGGCTAGGGGTAGTATATAGGACAGGCTAGGGGTAGTATATAGGACAGGCTAGGGGTAGTATATAGGACAGGCTAGGGGTAGTATATAGGACAGGCTAGAGGTAGTATAGGGGCAAGCTAGGGTTGTATAGTGATTTCTGAGCATGGCAGTTTATGCATCATTGGGCCACCCAGCAGATCAGCAGCCACTACTATAAAAAATGGTGGACACCCTTTGTGTCTTCCTGTCACACAGAACTAACTTATATTACCTCTCTGTTGCTCTCTCCCAGTGCTCCCAAAGTCTTCAGTGCCTAGCGCAACGCATGTACCAGAGCAGTAGAAGGCGGGCCGGGCGCGAGGCCAGCTGTACCCCCTGCTCCTGTTCCATCCAATAGAATTGCAAACCTCGCAAGCTGCGCCCGATCACTGGCTGCTGGCGGAGCCGGTTGGGAAGGGATCTTTCATTGCTCTCTGTCTCCTAAGGGTACCCCGCCCCTGGCAGCACACACACCCAAACTCTTCATGTATGCTCAGGTGTTTAACAACCGGTGTTAGACTGTGTGTGAGCACCCTCATGCCCGGCAACTATAAGTATGTGTGTTGAGGGCAGCAGAGCGGCCTTTTTACAGGGCCGTGTAGCGGCCTGGGGGGAAGTTGTCACCCTGGCCCAGTCCGCCCCTGGATGACAAAACTGCTAAAAAAAAAATTTGGGTGTCAATTTGCCACACCTCTTAACTGGCCGCCTGGGTCCAATGGAAGCAGTGGGACCCATGGTAGGCCTACCCTGGTGTGAACAAAGCCTAAATAAGCTCTTTTTTTTTTTATTGTCCTATATACCGTACGCACTGATACTTGTCCAATCTGCAGCGGATCGTGCATTTCACGAATTGTGATTGCCTGAGTGTGTAACTCCCCCGAGAGCTGGCAGATGTATAAGACAATAATACGACGGATTAAAAATTGACAGATATACCGCCAGCTCCTTATTGGAACGCCACATTCCCTCTTCTTTCCCTCACATCTACGATTCTTTATAACACCAAAGAACCTTCATTAAAAATCCATGCATGTATGGCGTTAATCTGCATGGATTGTGACACCAGACTAATAATTTGAAGTGGAGGGGACAGTTGCGTTGCGTATCGCTTTATGCAGACGCCATTACATATACAAGCCAGTTGACGGCTTTTTTTATTTGACGTGCCGTTTTAAGTAATTGTCAGTTATTCGTTTAATATGGTTTTCCCATCCTGCTGAGAAAAATATCGTGTTTGGTTGATGCGCGAATTTGTCACATTGTGTTAACAAACATAGCGGGAAATTCTTGGATAATGACATTTATTATTGCTCATTGTGAGGCTTTATACCCGTATTTAAGCAGTGTGGGGGTTTTAAAGAAAAGAGGAGTTTTCTTTTATTGCTGTTTATAGGGTTGGTTGTTTATTGTGGCGGATTTGGGCGCCCAGGGGGGTGGTAAATGCAAACCGTTGATCCAAATTTTCTACCGCCTTCTGACCACCCACCTAAAGTGTGCAATGGCGAATGCTTTGTTTCACAGCGCAGCAAAAGTTATACAGCATGCTGCTTTCAACAGGCAGTACCGCCGGCAAACCCGACCCGTGCAAGGGAATGGGGCGGTGCTACAACCCGTTAGTGGCGCGATATTTCGACTGAAATCCCATGTTAGTTAATGAGAGCTGTCTTAATTGGCACCACTGAAGTCGCTTTGGCTTTAGAAAAGGTTCCTGTACTACTTCAAGGCGACTTCTATCCCACTTGTGCCCATAGACTTCAATGGAAGTCGCCTTAAAGTCGGATCCTCATCTATATTGATGTGATTTGGATCCAACATTATAGGAAGATTACATAGGCATTCCCTGCGGTGGAGCCTCTCCCTCACTTCAAAGTTGCATCAAGTCGCCAGGTAGTCACTTGGCTAAGTCGCACAACTTTCAGGTCGCAGTAGTGTGAACCAAGCCTAAAAGCCCATTGGGCTGGGAGAAAAAAAAAAAATGGCATTCAGGGGGTGGCAGTATCACCTCCTGAATGCCTAGCAGCTTCTGCTCTGCCACCCTCTGCAGCCGGAATATGTGCAGCAGCAATAAGGGTCAGTTTTAACGCCTACGTACTGCACATATGCGTCTATAGGCTGCAGGGGTTTCTTTGCTTGGAACACTCGCAGCACAGAGGCCGAGCTGTCAGTGACCAGGTCGGCGGGGACCGGCTCCTGATCATGTGACCACCTTGAGAGCCAACCACAGGGGTCACATGATTTGGCAGATCTTTCCACCCTCCAGGCGTAATAGCCCAAAGA